>NC_083234.1:58057959-58077959 GCF_032191835.1 Heteronotia binoei
CTGAATTTAGACAAATATTCTAAAATGAAGAGGAAAAAAAGCAGTACCTTTTTACTTGATCCAGATATTGCCTAAAAATGCCAAATGCAAGCTTCCAGATGTGTACACAATTGTTTGTCTGGCTAGATGTAAAAGAACCAAGGGGGAGGGGGAGGAGAATGCACCTGAACTGGGTTATGACAATTCACACGTCTTGTTCATTTCCTGAGTATTCAGTCTGATGAATTCTGTGTGTCTTAAAAGTTTGCAGTCATGAATAACAAGGGGTCCAGATAAGAGAGTCTTGACTGTCTTGGGGAGGGGGGGAGAGTAGTGGAGAAACTTCTTATCAGTAAGGCAGTTTCTGTCTTACATTTTTACCCCACACTTCTTCCCAGATGTTCACAACAGCAAGCAGACTTGTCCACACTTCTGTATGGTATCCTTATAACAACTCCGTGAGGTAGTTAAGTGTGCAAAACATTGATAAGACTGGAGTTGCCTACTGAGCTTCGTGGCTGACTGGGGATTTCTGTCTGAGCTTGTCTGGTCTTAGTCTGACACTTGATACACTATGCTGCATTGACTCTCATAATAAGAGGACTAGTACTTTGAAACAAATAAAAATACACCACCAACATTGGAGAGCATTACTGCTCTCTTCTGGGATCCCAGGCGACTAATTCAGGGGCTTGTTCATTAATATCTGTTGCCTTCTTCGGGGAGTATGCAGTGTTGTCATGCCAGGTTTTAAATTTTTAATGTATTACCAGTCTTTCCAACACAGCAGTCCTGGGATTCCCCACCCCCCCTTCTCTGCCTTTTTTCTTTCTTCTCCTTTCGTTCTTTGTTCTCCTTTTATATTAACTGTGTTCTGTATTCCGCTCTGCAGCCTGATACATCTTTTAGTATCTTTTAGAAAAGCGCTTCAAGCTTATCAATAGCTTGACAAAGTCGGTCTCTGAGAGTTTCTGCAAGTACACGCTTCCAATTTTCTTTTCAAAACGTGCCGGGTGGCTTTTTTTAATACAGTAATTGCTCTATTGAATATCCTGCATCAGTTGAAGTGGGTTTTTACCCACTGCAGGCTTTTGCCACATGAAATTTGTTGATCTTTTACGGTGCCACTGGATGTTGTGTTGCATTTATGAATGTGGCTACTCTGCTAAAAATGTTATTCAATTGGTGTTCATGGCGTGAAGACGAGTTTGACCTTTTTAATGTGAGTTCTAGTAGTTGAAGGGTTAACACACACTCTCATATGTGTCACTCACTCCTCCCAATATCTTTGAGCTATTTCACACGCTATGCAGAGCACACACAGGTTTAGCACAGCATACATGCAATAGGCAGCTGCAGCCAAGCCCAGAGAGACTGCCACATGTTTCCCATATGGGGCAGGTATTTGCAAACACGTATTTATGCGTTTTAATTGTATTGAATAGGGAATACAACTTAGGTATATGCTTAAAATAATATGCAGACTGGCCATGAAAGTATTGTGTGAAATAACTTTGATATATAAAGGAAAGTTAGATTTTCCTTCATAGCACATTTTGTCTGATTCTTCTAGGTGTTTCTGTTAAATTCACTTGTTTCTAAAATGTTTCAATTAGAGAATTAGTCCAAACAATGTGAAATGCCTGCATTTATGTGCTGATATAGCCAAGTTACTGAGCGGGAGCTGTGAATCCTACCTAGTAGAGTTCATTGTTGAGAATTATGATCCATTAGCAAATTCAGATCTAAGAAATCCATTGGACAACTTATATCTCCTTAATTTTGAGCATGGGAGAGTCTATCACATAGTCAAAGAATCAATGCCCAAGCCAGGCTGGATCCAGACTTCTGATTACCTGAGTGTTTTCACTGGAGTGGGTGCTCCAGTTTTCTGCAATACCAAGGCTGCCTTGTGGACTATGAAGTCATTGACATGTTAATGGTGTGTTAATTACTATACATGTTGAGAAGATCCCCTTAGGCATGTTCTAAGATTTGACACTTCAGGTTGATCTGAGCCAAGCAGCTTTTCATGACAGCATGAAACTCCTTTCCAGACTCAGCCTTGTAAACACAAATAATTCATGATGTGTTGGATTTTTTTAAAATTTCCCCTGGTGTCTGCTAGCAAGGCTTGCAGATACTGTAAGCTTTATCCTCTTTAGGAAACTTGTTATACCCAGGGGAATGGATCTTTCTAGCTCTTCTCCTTTCCCCAAGTGACCATAACCAGTGCAGTATGTTAGTGTGTCTGCCTAGGGAGGTCTGTGTTCATATCCCCCATGAAACTCACTTGTCTGATTCTGGATTAATAAACTCTTTTATCCTAATCTACCTCACAAGGATAAATTGGAAGAAAGAAGAACCATATATACTCTCCTGAGCTGCGATACAGATATCCCAGCAAGGTAAGCATAGTATCTGGCCAGAGGCAAAATAATGCTGTTAGATGCAACTTTTTGCAACCTAGTGTGACAGGCTGCCCTGCTAAAATCCCATTTTCATGGGACCTTTTTAAAGTGTTATTGACCTGATTTGTACCAAAGAGAGATGAGGCACAGACAAGGCAAAAGCACTTTTATAATATGCACTATAACATAGTTTACTTGAGTGTGAGCAAGCTTGGCCCAGAAGTTTTTAATGCCAGTCACTGAATATCACCTAATGCTGTGGAGATGTTCAATCTTAGAGTTGATTCTGGAGATTTTCCCTAACCCAGGAATAACAGCAGCTGATATGATTTCTTCCACAGAGATCTGACAAGTGGGATCTTTTTCTGAATCCAGTTCAGAAGACTTCCCATGGGGTAGTCTCTAATTGTTATGCCCTTGCCACTACCTCCTAGGGATAGATTGCGATCTTGATCATAATATCATTTTTCTAAGTGTTCATTACCAGACTTCAATACCAGCCAGAAGTCAGCCATGGTATTATGGGGCATGATATGCAGGGCTTTTTTCCTGGGGGAATGTGGTGGAATGGAGTTCCAGACCTCTTTGTGGAAACAAAATTCTCAAAAAATGTTGCAAAAGTTCATGAGGGGCACCCATGTGTTTCTCCTTCATTTCCCTCTTGAGAGTTCCAGCACGTCTTTTTCCAGAAAAAAAGGCCTGCTGGCATGGATCATTTGTTGAAACCAGTCCCACCTCCTCTTGCTATGTATGCTACCTTCCCTTAGAAATGCCTCTGAAAGGGTTAGCACAACTGCCTTGTCTGCATGGCAAGATACTAGTACTTTCTCTTCCTACAGACACCATGGAACTATAAGTAGTTTTCAAGGAGAACAAGCTGCAGATAACCACCTCTCATCATGTGGCCCACTTCAGCTCCAAGGGCACATCTGCATCTTTAAAGTGCTATGCCTGGCTGTGTTCCATTTCATTGACCTCTAAAGCTAACGCAGAAAGATTTGCCCTTTGAAGGGGAAGGCCTATTCAGTGGCAACATTGGAGGGGGTCCCAAAGTTAAAATGAATTGTTAGATACATGGGCCTCACATCTACCATCTAAAAGATCAACAATTAGAATCAGTGTCATGAATGCTCTCATCAGAGCAGGCCATTCTTCTCTTTGAATCAGACTTGGTCATACAGGCCATTCTCTACAATACTGTGCAAATTGTTCACCTTCCTCAAATCTCAGTTTCTATTAGTGTTTTAAGTCATCTGGAACAAAGTATAGTTTTTAATTTCAGCCTCTTCTTCTCCATCACTCCCACATCTTGAGTACTGTCTACTATTCTGGGAAGCTGTTGCTTCTATCCATGGAGGATTTAGGTATGCTCCTCCCAACTCTGCTTTTTTTGTCAAAGATCAACTTCCTTCTAGGAGGAGATAAATGAGGTATCACCCTTCCAAAGGGGCTTAAGATTCTCCTGTTGATGCTTCACAGTCCTGAATAAATATGGAGGTCTCCCCCCCCCCCCAATTCTCAAGGTCAGAAATGTCAGATCTTCTTCATGGTCTCTGTGCATCACACCCATGGAATAGTGCACCTGCACCGATCCTGATCGGTACTTAACAAACCAGTGGATTTTCATGCTCCAGTAAGCATGCGCAGGAACCCCACCACACATACTCAGAGTGGGCGCAGGCATCCCACCAGTTCTCTTCTCTTATTCTCTTTCAAAAGAAAATAATAAAAACAGAGAAAGAGAAAAATAGAATACTTTACTTTAATCAACCCTTTGGATCCCTCCCCCATTTCTTATCTCCTTTCCTTGGACTGCTGATGGAAAGACACTGGATGGTGTTTCAAAACTGTTCCAAGTGCGACAGTGAAATTTCCCCTCCTGATTCTCACCTCTTCTGCTCACCCTGTCTCAGGGAGACTCACTGTGCAGCTCCAGATGAGGGAAAATCAAGCTACACGCCCATCCACAATGCTTGAGTCATCTCTCTGACCAACTAGAAAGACCTTGACATCTTTGACCCTGGATGCTGCTGCTATGTTGGCACCTGAGCCTGCTGAAAGCGAGGGGAACTCTCATGACTTCCCATTCCAATGCTAACCACTCTCTCAAACAAGCAGGCTCGGCATCTAAGTCAGAGTCCTCACTACCTGTCAGAATCTGCAGGGAAGACAAGGGGTTTAAAGAAGAGGGTAAGCATGGCAAGCATGACTGCAGTCATCATACGCAACTTGCCTCTATGAAAGGATCTGTGTCGGAGTCAGCGGTCATCCCAGTAATAATGATATCCACCAACTGAGCTCCCCAACACTTGACTTGCTCCTGACTCAAGTGGTTCAGCTTTCCAGCTTGGAGCATAAATGTACTGCCTCCTCCTAACCGTGCTTGTGGTTCCCGAGCGCCAACAGCTCTCCACTTGACCATAGTCCCATGGGTGCAGGTACCAGAATGCCCCCATACAGACACGTTCAACCTCGAGAATGGACACCTATCAGCAGTGAGGATGGTAACCCTCCCTTCATCCACCACCGCCCCCACGTGGATTAAGCGACGGGGGCAATATCTGCACAGGGTTCACCCCATCCAAGCAGTCTTTCCATGACTTCTGCTCTAAGAACCTTTTGGTTGGGTCCAGCAATTTGAAGCCTCCCATAGGTATTGGGTGTTTTACCACCCATTGTATTGGCCGTCAACAACAGCGACCAGACCCACTCTGGTACAGAATCGATGCCAGAAGGAGCGACCTCATAAATCTCCAGAGCCAACTGCCAAGGCTCAGCCATCAACATCAAATGTTGGTGTCTCTCCCAATCCTTTGGCCACTCCAATGCAGAGCAAGCTTCAATTGCCTCCGCACCGACTCACTTAAACTGAGCATCACAGATGATTTCCACTTTCGTTAGCGGAAGACCTTAAATTCTATGGTGACTGCATAAAATGACTAGACAATACCCTGATGCTTTCTTTGGCTAACCTCAACCTGATCACTAACAAGGTGTTTGACATCGTTCAGCTCAGCATATTGCCATGTTAGCCCTTCCTGTTCCAACAGTAGTGCTACAAGCAACAAAGAATTTTGGTCTACATCGATCCCTACTCCAAGTCCTTCTCCCGGACTGGATCATAAGTGTACAGTGCATGAATCTGGGGCTGAACACATGCTCACTCACCCAGAACCAAATCCACGGATTGTCCCTTCACTGTGCACAGTCCGCTGATTCTCTGCCCCCCCCCCCCAATAAGGGAGGGAGAGAAGAAAATCGACACCCTGGGCAAAACATTCTATTTGACTGGTGCTCCGGCATTAGGACCCTCAACTACTCCACTTGCATGAGTTGGTACCAGTTGTATGTGTTATGGGAACAGCTTTTGGACACGCTGGCTTCCCCCCAGAATGTCAAGCACTATGCTGCCAATTGCATGCAAAGAGGGCATGCTCTTGTTGAAACGACAGCTCAACTCATCCAAACAGTTGGTTGACATTGCTACCAAGACTCTTACATCAGTTGTCACTCTCAGTGTGCCATACATGGCTTCACTCCACTGCCCTTCAGCCTGGCACCAGAGTATATGCTGATTACTTCCTGTTTAAGGCAATAGCCTCTTCCGCTCAATGCCTTTAGGCCTTATGGCCCAACCAACCTCCCCATGTGCATCCTGCATCTCTGGGCCTTTGAACTCTCCGACCCTCCAGAGGTTCCTTGTTGCTCCGCCTCTCCCTATTACCCAGTGATAGACACACATCCTGCATCTCTGGTGCCTCAGAACTCTCTGACCCTCCAGAGACCCCTTGTGGCTCTATCACCCAGTGTCTTGGTCATGGGACTGGTGGACAATGGGGCTCTCTTGGCTTTTGGGGGCACCTTTCTAACCTCCTGCTCCATCCATTGTGATCATTGCAAATTCTTTCCTAGGGCCTGATATGCGCACATAAATGGTCGTGTCAGGAACTCAGGACCTCCCAACCATGCCAACCACTATATCATTTTCCTAGAGTTGCTGGCTGTAGAACATGCGCTACGCTTCTTTGAACCACCACTTGCAGCAAAGTTTGTTTCTGTCCTTACGTATGTTCCACAGCACTCTTCTGCATGAGGTGGATTGTTGCCAGAACACTTTGTGCCGTAGTACTGGGAGTATGGACAGATGGCATGGACCTTCATTTTTTCCCCACTGACTTGGAGGCCTGAATGAACAGACGGATTCTTTGGGCTGCAGGGTGGCATCCAGGATAAGGCCAGTCTCTCTACATGTTTCCATGTCTACTTTGAATCACCAACTTAGTCAACAAACTCTTGAGGGAAGGCCCTCAGTGCTCTCTGATAACACCATGATGGCCTCACCGTCTTTAGTTCCCTCTTCTGTCTTATCTCACTCCCAAGATGTTTTTCCACTCTTCTTCTACTCTGGACCTCCTCCTGATGCATGGTGGCCAGGTACTGCACCACAGTGTACTTCTTTCACATGGATGGTTTGGAAGATTTTACCATGCTCTTCTCAACCAGGGCACACCCTATGTGTTGAGTAGTAGAAAACTCATAAATAGTACACTTCCAAATAATTCAGATTTCTGCACCTCGTGGATGCCCTCCAGACATCCTCTCCCATGGTGGGACTTTCTACCATCTGTAACTTCTTACTATTGTTCATAGGCTTAGACCTCAGGCTCATCTTCTGTTAGGGTCTGTCTCCTGCACAATAAACCCCTGTTGATGGGTATCCGTTATCCTTGCACCCTAATGCTAAGTGGTTCCTAAAGAGCCTCTTCTGCCTTTATCCTCCAGTCAGACTGCCCACTCCACTGTGGGATCTGCTTTCTCCTGCCTAACTTGACAGGGAAACCTTCTGAACCCCTGGCCACCTGTTCCCTTTGTTTTTCATCATGGAAACCAGTGTTATTGATGGCCATCACGTCAGCTGGATGGATAATTGGACTTGAGACTCTACATTAGGACGCCTTTTTGTTTCATGACACTGGTATTTTCCCCCTCTCTCTAGAAGTGTCTTTTCTCTTTTGAAAGTAACATCTCTTTCTTAACTCTAAGAAACACCTCCTTCCAGCCTTCTTTTTCCTATGCTGGCAAATGAAGAGAGGTGCCATTCTCCAGATGTCAAAAGGGCTCCCCCTCCCTTTGTTTCATCCTTCAGAAGATCAAAACCCATAGAAGCAACACTAGCATGATCTTCTCTGAGTATCCAAATCTAGACCATAAAATCTCTTCGCAGAGAGTTTCTAAGACTTAACAGGAACAGGAACTGTTAAGCTCCACCATCTCCTAGCCAAAAGCCACTTCCTGATCTGCTTTGAGGTCACTCTGCTAGGGCCTTAACTATGTCTACTGTCTTCCTCTAAGGCAGGGTTTCCCAAACTCCTCCCCCCCCCCCCCCGTGACCCAGTTATTTTTACACTTCTCCTTCGTAGCCCACTAAAATTTGGCGGTGGAGCCAGGAGACTTTGGGGTGGAGCTGGGAGACAGGAAATGATGTACAAACATGCTTAAAACTCTTGCAATGTTTTGTTTAGGAAAGGTAGGAGAATAGTGGGATTTTGCAATGCAATTTTAAAAATAAACATCCTTATGCCGTTAAAAGTTTTTACTTTGTGTGTTAACTAAAACATCAAGAAAAAGCACAAGGATCACACAGCAGAAAACTAAAAATATAAAATGCTCTCAGCCTGTGAAAACATGAAGTGGCAGTCTGGGAAAACATGAAATGGCAGGGCATTTTAAGCGTCTTCCCCCCCTCCCCCAGTCTACTCAAATTAGCAATGGCAAGGAAGGAAGGAGACAGCGGAAAAGACTGACAGAAAGAGAGAGAGAGAAAGAAAGACAGAAAGACTGACAGAAAGAGAGAGGGTGAATGGGAATAAAGCAAATAGACAGGGAAAAAGAAAGAAAGGGAGGGAGGGATGGAAACAAACAGACAAAAAGAAAAAAGAAAGAGAAAGAAAATAGGAAGGAAGAAAATGGGAGGGAAGGAGTGAAAGAAAGAAAGCAAAAAGGAAGAAAGAAAGAGAAAAGAACCGAAAGAAAAAGAAAAACGGAAAGGGGATGGAAGCAACACACCTTTTAAATCCTGACTTTTTGCGCTGCACAGCTTGGCCTGCTGAGCTCTGGCCAACATCGGGGAGGCCTGGGGCAGCCGTGCGGAAGCGGCAGGCCCCACTCAGCTGTACCTAGTGTCCAGAAGACCTGGGGCCACCCCCGCTCAGCTGCACCTGGTGTCGGGGAGGTCTGGGGCCACTGCATAGAAGCAGCAGGTCCCGCCTGACATCGGGGAGGCCTGGGGTCGCCGCGCAGAAGCGGCAGGCCTCGCTCAACTTTGCCTTGTGTCAGGGAGGTCTGGGGCTGCTGCGTGAATGAGGTAGACCAGGCTGAGCTCTGCTCAGCAGCGAGATCACGACGGGAGGCCCTTGCAACCTGGCACGGAGGCTTCCATGGCCCAGCAGATGGGAAACATCGCTCTAAGGTGTACCAATACAGGAGATTTGGAGAGCTATGATCTAGGCATTTCAGTATACCACTATGACTTTTATGTCTATCTGCGCCAGTGTTCCCAAGTGGGCAACGTGATCCTGCTGTCTGCTGTGTCTGAGTGACTTCCAGCACCCTCCTCCAAACTTAGACCTAGCTTGCTAATTTCCCATGGGTGTGATGCACAGAAACCATGAAGAACATAAACAGGTTGCTTACCTGTAACTGATGATCTTCGAGTGATCTTCTGTGCATTCACATCACCCGTCCTCCTTCCCCACTGCTGTCAATCCCTTGGCTTTGTTTAGGATCATACAGTGGTCAGAAGGAATTGGTGAGCATGCATGTTGAGACACCTGCGCATGCCCACTGGAGTTTGAGCACAAAAATCCCTTGGCTTGTTAAGTACCGATGGGGGTTGGTGCAGGGGAACTATCCCCTGGGTGTGAATGCAAAGAAGACCACTCAAAGGTCATCAGTTACATATAAGCAACCTGGTTTTCATCAGATTCAAGATGTTCAGGGTGGTAACTCTAGAATCTATGTTTCACTTTCATACAGGGTTCTTGGTAAGCACCTATTAATTTCAAAGGTGCCTACTTCCATATTTTAGTTCATCCACAACATTTACAAATTTCTAAATTGCTCTGAAGGAGATGTATACTACTAGTACAAGGTGCTACCCTTCAGCTTCTGCACCTCCCTGGGGATATTTACCAAATTACCAAACTCACAGCAAGTGACTGCAGCATCCACAGATAACTTGTCTTTCCCTACATAGATGATTGGCTCCTTATAGCTTCTGCTAGCTCCTAACAATCTTCCAGGCAAATCCAATGGCTGCTAGGTCTTACGGCAACTTGTACAGTGCTGCAATTAGTCGGGCTATGAATGTGACCTCTGCAAGTGCTAGCTCAAACATAACTTCCAACTTTTGTGGGACTTGCATAAGAAGAAATCAGCAACTCTCAGAGGCTTCATTTGGTGGACTCACCCTTGTCATCTGTAGCACAAAGTCCTCTGTATGTTCCCCAGTGCTACCAGTGGCCCTCGTAACAGACATTTCTTGGTGGGAATGTAGTGCACACTGAGCATATTTATAATTGGTCAGCCTTGGTCTCCTAGGACTAAGGCTGCGCATGAACTACCTGGAGCTTCTGACTGAGTTAATTTATGCTACCCTTTCCATTCTGAAGGAGAAAGTAGTATGTATGGCCACCAAATATTACATACAAACACTTCTCCTAACTGCTCCTGTTACCCCTTCCAGATAGGTCATCTTGTTAGTCTTTTTCTCCCCTGTCATTATGATGCACAGAGACCACAAAGACTACTTGTTAGCTGTAACTGATACTCTTGAAATGGGTATCTGTACCTTCACAGGACCCACCTTCTTTCCCTCCAACAGGATTCAACCAGAACCAGTAAACTACTGCAACATTTCCTTTCTTTGAGTAAGAACTGAGCAGACTCTGCCTCTAAGATCAGAAGGGTTTGGGGTTTTTTTGCCTAAAAACAGAGGTAGAAGTTTTTGAAGTCCTTAGTATACAAGGACACAGATACTGGAAAGCAACCTGTGTTTTACCATTTTCAGAGTTAAGCAGCATACGTTGCTTGTTAACACTATCGGCAGTATTGAAAGCCCTTTTACAAGATATCTGAGATTCACTGAATTTGCTTCTGTAAATTCATAAGATGATGGTGTGCTTTAAGGCATGTTTTTGAAATGAGTAACTGAAAGCCAAAACTGAAAGCCAAAACTGGTTAATTACTATAATTAAAGCTGCAGCTATGTGCTGAAGGGGTAGTGGGCCGCATTTTGATGTAGGTGATGTGGTTCAACTCTCAGCCATTCTGTAAAGCTGGTCATAACTATACACTGTCTCTAGCCCCCAACTCTTATATGGTGCCCCCATATGGATCAGTGCCTTCGACTACACCACTGAAGGCCTATAATCCTTCTTTTTGAGGAAAATACTGGGATTACCCAACTGTGTTCCTTATGCTGCAATTTGCATGGAAACTGGACTGTTGCTGCTGGAAACTCGCGCCTGGCTTTTGACCTTTAAGTTTTGGCTGCGTCTTTTATTTAACTCTGATAAGAATTCTTTCACCTTTTTGATGCTGATGGACCATCATGCATCCAAATGGTTGACCCTGATCCAAAAGAAAATCACATCCATAGGAATTTCCTTGGATGCATTTTATCTGTCCTCTGCTCCTGCGGTATTTCAATCCATCAAACGCAGACTACTAGATATCCAGTTGCAACGTCTAACTGAGGCAGCTCGGAAAACTTGCTCCCCAAGCTATCTGGGTTTATCCCAGACTCCTGGGCTTTTAGCTTCCTATTTCCTGTTTTTAACTGATCCTCACCAAAGAAGAGCACTTATGCTGGCTAGATTTAATGCATTACCATCGGCCATCCTCTCCGGAAGATACCACAGAATCCCCCGCAATCTTCGACGATGCCCTTGTAGCCAAGGAGTCATCGAAACGGTCCCTCATGTTCTTCTGGACTGCCCTTTCTATAGCAGTCCACGAGCAAGATACCTAGATGCTCTGCTCTCTGACCATCAAGGCCTTTCTGACAATGCCAAGGTTCGCTTTTTACTCCACGGGAAACACAACTTTGTCACTACTCATGCTGCTTGCTTTTTACAGGTTGCGATCCAAAACAGAGAGGCTTTTACTCATGCATAGCCCACAGCTATTTTATGTCATTTAACTTTTGCTGGGTTTTTTTTAAGGTTTTATTATATTCTATAGTGTTATTGTTGGTTTTAAAGTATACTGTATTCTTATATCAATGCCAATAAAGGTCTATGGTATGGTACACTGTCTCTCAATCCTCTTTACTGTTAGAATAAAGTAAGACAAAGTATCATGAGGATGCGACTTGGTTTGCTTTCTTGAGCCTTCTGGAAGTGCTGCTTTCATCTTTCACTCCCATTTTTCCCCGATAGGGCTGGTGACTGTTTCTAGCTGTGCTGTCCAAATAGGAAATAATCCCTTCCCCCACCTAGCCCCTATGTATGCTCGCATGCTCACTTGCTCATACTTTCTGGCTCCATCTCTCTTGGCTGTGTTCTCTTTTACAGCTACAAAATTCTAATTTACCACTCAATCAAAGAGGGCTTTAATAAATCCTGCCATTGGCATTAAGTATTGTTTGTTTTTTAGCTGTCTTGTGCTTCCTGTTTCTTTTTTCCCTCCTCTTTTTTTCAGAAGGAAGAGCCATTATGAAAGGTTAGATTCACAGTTAGTGGCGCTTTAGTTCTCCCTTTTGAATCGGGGAGGTTGCCGTTTTATTGCTCTCCGACTTACACTTCGGTGATGAGAGTAAACTTGCATCAGATTAAAGGTCAGCAAATCCCATCAAAGAGAGGCATATTAGGGGCAAAGATAGTTGGAGAGGCAGCACACCGCTGGGTATTGACAGGGTGATTCCAGGGTATCAGTCAGCAGAATTATAGCTGCCCAGAGAGTCAGTACGGCTTTAATGAGCCTGTGTGAAGAGGAAGAGGGTGGATTTATGTAGCTCCTCATAATTTTCTGTGGAGACTGTTATTGCAGGCATTCTGTTGGAGTGTTCTGGTCTTTCATTTAATTCAAAGGTCCTGGAGCTTATCCATCCACGAGATTTTTCTTTTGGTTAGCTCAAATCAAAGCTGACATCCCCGTGCCTTACCACCTGAAGTACCCACTTGGGGGGAGCAGAAAGGGGAGGGGTGAAAAAGACAAGTGTTTTTTTCTGGCAGGTTAGAAATCCTGCCTGTTACTTTGACTGCTGTGTTGTATGTGGGTTATACTGCATATGGAACACTTTCACCTCTAGACAAGAGGCTAAAAAAATTATTGATCCCCTGTTGTATCCCAATACACGGATCTTTTGCCGGCAGTTTACTGTCTCTGTAATTCTATGTCATATTTTCTGTACCTAACCTGATGAAACACTTTTTGGGGTTTTGTTCTGCCAAAGAGATGCAGGGAACATTTTTTTTAAAAGTGTAATTCTTCAATTACATAAGAGCCCTGCTGGATCAGACTAATGGTCCATCTAGTCCAGGATCCTTTCTCACACAGTGGCCAGCCAGTTCCTTTAGATGACCAACAACAGGGCACAGAGGCTGAGGCCTTCCCCTGATGTTGCCTTCTGGGTCTGGGATTCAGAGGATTAGTGCCTCTGAATTCAGAGGTTCCTCTCAGTCACCATGCATTGATGGGTTTATCCTCCATTAATCTGTCTAATCCCTTTTCAAAGCCATTTATTCCTGTGGCCATCACTACATCCTCTGGCAATGAATTCTACATTTTAATCACTCTCTGTGTAAAGTAGTTATTTCCTTTTATCTGTTCTGAACCTACTGCCCATTGCATGTCCTAGAGTTCTGGTGTTTTGGAAGAGGGAGAAAAACTGTTTTGATACTGCCCCCCTCTCAAGATTGGTGCCTAAAACAGCTTAAAACAATTTGAAATTATTATCAACAAGATTAATATTTTGGGGTCCATGGACGAATGTGTGCCAGTCTCTTCTGTAGTTAATGACATCATCTGGGCTCTTCCCTTCAGAGGAGAGAAGCAGAAGGAATTATAGATGGAATTTGGGGACTGGCAGACAGTGGAGATGGCAAATGGCAGAACTTTGCTGGCCCCCAGCAATCGATAGCAGGCACTTATTTTAACCTACTTGCAGTATAGCAGAGATGAAAGGAGCCACTCCTCATGTCCTTAATTTCTAAGATTAGAGATGTAAAGGTTGAAATGTTCACTGTGGATGTTTATCTCATTATATATATTAAACCCATCTTCCACTATATTTTAATGTATTTTTTTTTCTAATGGCAAACTAAAATGATGTTTATTTGTATGTTATATGTTAAAAGGTAAATTAGTTGGATGGGAAAGACTTCTGAGAAAGACATTTCCTCATTTTGGCACAGGCTTACTAGCAATAGAATAATCAATGGACATTCTCACATTCTGACATGTTACTGTTTTATTGGTTTCCCACACTAATGCTACCCTGATCAAAGGTTTTCTCAATTTGTTACTTTTACTATTCTGCCATTGGATTTTAACTTTGTACCACTTTGCATTCTACACGACTGCCCACCAGCTATATGCAGCTCTGCTCATTGTACCTCATTCCTCATTTGAAGAAGTGTGCATACACACAGAAGCGTACATTCTGAATAAAACTTTATTGGTCTTAAAGGTACTACTGGACTCCTACTTTGTTCTGATGTTGACCCCTGTTTTTGAAAGCTCGTACTCCAGCTACAAACGTAGGTGGCTTTTATGTATGTTGCATTCAGTAGCAAACCAAAGACCTTTGGTACATTCTTAAAGGTACCTGGCACTTATGCTGCTTAACTGCTAGTTATGTGGGAAAGCTGCTTTGTGAATGAAGTGGGATGCTGGAGGGGAACATGGTCCCTCCTGATTTCTCCCCCTCCTGTGTTTCTTGCTTGCAAAATTATTGGTTGAAGCTGCCTCTGCTTTTGCATCCTCTTTTGCCTCTGAGTAGGCCATAGGAAGAGAGGGCATGTGCTACAAGCAAAGGCCAGACTTGACCCAAAGGCACCAGCTGGTCATCTGTGCTCTGCTGTTCACTTTAAATACTGTCCTACTGAGCCTGGAATTTAATATCAGTTCTGCTGTTTTATGGAAGCTCTGTTCAAATTGCCTCTTTGATCAGTAGCAGACAATAGCAATCCACTTTTGAACACCTCTTGCCTTGAAAATCTCACAGGCTCCATGTAAGTCAGTTGATGATGGCAAAAAAAAAAGTTTGATAAAATCCATAAGCTTTCTGTTGCATTTTAATGTACCTTTTTGGATATTGTCTTATTCCTTCTCTTCTTCTACCTCCATTTCTGAGTTTAACTGGGATGCTGGCTTATTTGCTGGGAAGATGCCAGTGTTGAGACCAAGGCAATGAACCTAATATCATTGCCACTTTCCAAAGAAAGATAATGAAAGACAACCAGTTTAATAACATCAAGGATTTCTGGCATGCTCTAGTAGTAATTCCTTACAACATACCTGTGGGTTCAAAATCTTCCTCTTCCTTTCCCAGGGAGGTAGGCCATAGTTCCCATTTTTGAGATGAGAATCTGTGGCTGAACTTTCTCTCTGGCAGTTCAGTGCCCTAACTTCTATCCACTGTTGCTTGCTAGTTTCAGCTTTGCCCTCATTTAACTGAGAATTTGGATCATAAAGCCACCCTAGCTGTTGTGACATCTATTGGTTATAACATAACAGGATAGTTCTACCAAGATACACAGGAATGCCTTCCAAAGAATAGTTGCAAGAAGCATGAGATTTACAAGAGCTGTTGAATTATATCATGCATTTGCAAAGCTCTTTAAACAGCAGAGGTTGTGTCCTTATCATAATGTTTATAAAACTTTATGCTGTGTTGTTACCTATGGGTGGTATGTAGAATGACAATAACTCTCCAGAACTGGGATTGTATGAGTCCAAATCCAGAAAAACCACACATTCCTGAAGCAGTTTGGGGAGGGAGGAAGGGAAGGGTCGTCATCAGCAGTTCTTTGCAAGTGGATCCATTTGAGAAATAATTGATGGTGTTTTTAGTAGTGTGTTTAATGTTGTATATAGAACATGGGAAATAAAATGGTAGCCACAGAGGAAAGGAGAGGATGACCTCAAAGCAAATATGCTTATTGATTTAGATTAAATTTTTTAGCCTGCCTAATACCAACAGCTCCTGGCAGGTTAACAGCGCACCAAGACTTTAAAGAGCTGTTGTAAAGATGAAGTTTAGGAACCTTCTAGGCTGCTTTTCCATCACAAAACAATCACAACTAAGTTGACTTACAGTGGCAAAGCAGAAGTATTTATAAAAAACAAGAGGAGTAAGGTAAGCTGGTCTTTGTATCTCCATTTTGTGAGTGGAGGGCTGAGAACAACTTGTCCAAAATTAAGTCCAAAGTGTGGTGCTTACACAGCCTCTCCTCCCACCTCATTGCCTTGGTCTTTAGAGTCAACAGCTGAGTTGAAGGCAATGTTGCAGCGCTGGAGAAGGAAACAGGAGCACAGTTTGGCTGTGTTGTGACCCAATGAATGGCCTTCCTGCTCCAGGCCCAGAGTACCACAAAGGCAATTTTGCCATAGGCTGGCCACCCACAGCTTGAGTTTGTGGCAGAGGTGAAATCGGGGGTAGGTGAGAGGATTCTGCTTCACAGTCTCTTAACCCCTGTGCCAAAAGCTTAGTCTGAAGAAAGAGAGATCTGTAGGTGTGAGTCAGACGCTAAGAAGGCTTTCCTCTCTGTGCTTGACACCTGAACTCTTAATACCACAGCTTTAGCCACAGGGTTCCTTCAGTCAGCAGCTGCAATATTTGCTGGAAGGGTTCATCTCATTGTGAAGGAGGGTGAATCAAGTTTATCAATAATAAATGTAATATGAGCAAAAATCTTAGTGGGGCACGTCATCATCTAGGACTTGCTGTTCCTAGTATCATTCTCCTTGCTTCCATCAAGCACTTGGCACTGGTGGATTTGAATCTGGTTTTAACTCAGCAAATGATTTGCACATTAAGCTCATGTTGAAGAAGTGCAGTGGAATTCAAGGTTTTCTGGCCAAGTGGAACAGGAACTTTTGAGCCTCTGCCCCTCAAAAACAGCATGCTGCTTAGCTAACAATTTAGGTTTTACCCACAGGGATCCTTGGAGTATGTGAGGCTAGTAGGTACACATTTATTTCTCTGCATGCATTTTGTGAAAAGATGTTACCAAGGTACTGGGGCCTGCGGCAGCCACACTACTGCTGATTTGCATCCGTTTTGGATGTAATGGGTGTTATATGACGGCAACAGGTATTATGGCTTCAGTTCTGATTCTTCAGCAAGCATCAGCCACAAGCATAATGCTTGAATAAGACTCTCATAGCAGCATAGTCTATGTCTAATTGCAGACAATACTCCAAAAAAAATTTCTTTCCAAGGTTAGTGTGTTATGTTTAGTAAAGATAGTACACATAACTCTACTGCAACTATATATTGGTTTTATACCTGCTCTAAATGTTATGAATTCCTGCAAAGAATCCTGGGAAATGTGGTTTGATTCCCTGTTCCCCCCCTCTCGCCCCCCAGACTGCCGTTTGTTGTACAGAGAGGATGCCTGTAGCCAGACACGGAGGAGGCTTAAGCACATTTTTGTCAGGAAACTAATATTTATTTTTAAGCTGTTTGGATTCAAAATATAAATAAAAATATGTGTATCCTGCACTGTGTCTATTTAAAAATGCCTGAGAGAGTTTACAACAAATAATAAAGTAAACCCCCATGTTCAGATGCACTATGCCACTAAATTCTAATTGGGGAGGGGCAACAGTAGAGGAAAGTAATTGCCGTTTTGCCAGTTTCTTGTGGGCACTTGGTTGGTGGGAAACAAGATGCTGGACTACATGGACCTTCAGCTTCATTCTTGTGTGTTTGTGTGTGAAAGAGAGAATGAACATGATGGTAGCCAAAAACCTTAGATGTATGTAAGGAAGTCTAGAGAAACTACTCAGTGTTTCAGGATGCACAAAGGAACTGGACCTGTTTTATAGCTCCTCTAATTTTATCAAATGCTCTATTCCATCACATTCTCTTTCAGAAGCACACACTTAGAGAAGCAGAGGGGCCATGATAAGAAAGTATTGCATGCTGCATTTCCTCCGCAGCCTGGCACAAATAAAGCAAGCGTTTTAGTGCTAAGTGCAAGTCAGAAGTAAGCAAGAAAAATAGAAGAGAGCACGTGAAGGAGATGGAACTGGAAACCAGCCTCGGAATCTGTTTTTAGAAAGTGAAGAGGGACAATGCAGTAAAATGGACAAACTTGGGCGTAATTTATAGCCAGTCATAAATGTAACCAACATAAAACCTCTAGGAAAGAACTCAATTTATAAAAATATCAGTTATTTCATATTTTCTATATAAAAAGTTATTTCATATTTCCTATGAAAAGTAGAGCGGAGCGCTATAAATCTGATAAAAATTGTAATCGTAGGAAAGATTTGTTTCACTGGCAGACATTTTCTTTTTATATTTCAAGGTTGTAAACTTTCACACTGAGGATATTTAGCCTGGCCACACAGCCTCTCACAGGAATGTGCCTTACTACAGCTCTGTTGCTCTGGCAGTTGATGCTTGCTGGTGCAATCTGTACTTTTGCTTAGAACTGTGACTCCCAGCTGGGCAAATGCTATGAATCACCCCTTTCCCCACCACCTTCCCTCTTTTAGAGTAGCTTAAAAATCACAGCCAGGAGGCAGGGCGCCATACTGGCCCAACAGACTAAAAGATGAAGGATCTGTGACACCTTTTATCAGACAGCACATCCATTTTTTAAAAGCATTGCATGCCTTTGAACCTTGCAAGAGTCTTCTTTCAGACACAAATATTGAAAACATAAGTTAAAATATGATAATTCTCAAGTAATGGTGACTAATATCTAAAAATAGAGGAGTTGAGGCTTGGATGTGCCAGAAATCCAGCTCTTCAGCTGTGGAAACGGGCCTGCCCTGTTCACAGATATTTTTATTTTTGTTTGATTTGTATAAAATCGCTTCAACCCCATCTTTCCACCATATGTGCTCAAGGTAGCATGCAGTATTTTAAAGCAAGTTATCATGAAATAGTAACTTTAAACTAAATGAAAAGAAAACTTTAAAAGCATCAAAGAATAGCAGCCCAGCAAGCAAGGAAAAAATGTCATGCTGTCATCTTTTGTTTTTTAAAAAAAAGATGGGGAAAGATAGTTTAGTTCTCATCCATGTCTGTCCTGCTCTCTTCTTCCCCTCCCTCCTACCCTCTTAGTGTAAGTACTCCACAGATCACTTGCTGAACTTTCCTCATCTCATCACAGATGCCTTTGCTCCCTATTCTTCTGGCTGCTGAGTATGACTGGAGCATTCAAGGCCAATGCCATTCTTCTGGAACTCCTCACAGCTTCATCGGTGGTTTCTGCTTTGATCTCTCATGGCTTAGAGAGGAGGACCATGAACTATGCCACCTGCCGGCACTCCAGTTGATTCAGTAAGGAATCTGTGGCTAACAGTATTCTAGCTTGGATTTTCAAGCAATTCAGCAAAGCACTGAATTGCTCTAGGTAATATTAAGTGTCTTCCACTGGTGTATGCTTAAAAATCAGATTTCCTCCCTCCCATGTCATCACATGCTCTGCTCTGCTCCAAAGCATACTGCACGGATAGCTTTCATACCTCACCCCTACCCTGTTTTCTCCCTCTGTTGCTGACAGGGCTTATATATCATGTACACCAACTAGACACGGCTTCATTTAACCACACCAAAAAAGGCCTTTTGTTTTTACTGAGCAATTCCATCTGTTTGTACATTGTGGATACTTGCTCACTTGCTTTCCCTGTCTCACAAGGAAAAAAATGATTTGGCAAGGAAAAAAGTAGCAAAGAGCTGTATGCTGCCATTTGGATGGCAGTGGTGAGTCTTGCTGTTTGTCTGCCAGCAAAAGCCTGTGGATACACTGCATGGAAAATATGACTTGTCTAGCAGTCAGAGGGCCAGCAAGAACCAGAGCATTTGGGTAGAGAGCATCCAAGTGGCTGGCTTGGGCCACTGTTGGATATGAACTAACCAGAACGATAAAGTGACGTCTGGTTCATCCCATCTCCTCCATTGTTCCTGGCAGAAACTGCTTGCTTGGAACGGGAAACAACTAACTTGGACCATTAGCAGACTGTATTTAGCAATCCTGCTAATTGTTAGCCTTTTTTGGAACTTACTCTTGAAATGGCAACAGCAGCTCTCTCTGTCTTTGCCACTTAGCAGCAGTTCAACAACATTAAACAAAACTCAGGTTTTTTACCTGGATCTTTCCACAGAACAGGTTGATGTGGAGTGACAGCATTTAAATATATCTCACTGGGTGAAGGGTGGTTTTAAAAAAATTACCTCAGTTACCAGAAATTCTGTATTATTCATGGTCTGGTGTGTGTTGAGTGCTATAGCTGTATTTTATAGTGGTCTCTTAAAATGCCATTTGCTGAAATAATCTTCAGTGCCCTTAAACAAACTGTAGGTGCCATCTGGCAGATTAGAAGAGGGGGAAAGTTCCATCTCTGTGGGATAAGGGCCTGTTGGTT